>NW_022045717.1:767500-807932 GCF_003285905.1 Drosophila hydei | reverse complement strand
TGACTATATAATCTATGTCCGTAGGAATCCAGCACCTAAGCAATAATACTTAGATTAATGACAATGAAAAACATGATCAACATTTTAATTTTCATGAAAAACCTAATGCTAATGAAAATCAAAATGAAAATGAAAATTTTAATGATAATGACAATGACAATGATAATAAAAATAATGGTGAATATCATAATGATAATGAAAATCATAATGATAATGACAATCAGAATGATAAATAAATCATAATGATAATGAAAATCTTAATGATAATGAAAATCATAATAACAATCATGATGATAATGACGCTGATAACGAAAATCCCAATGATAATAATAATGAAAATCAAAAGGATAATGACAATCATGATGATAATCAAGCTCATATTGAAAATCATAATGATAATGACAATCATGATGATAAAGAAACTGATAAGGAAATTCCTAATAATAATGAATATCATAAAGATAATTAAAACTGTAACGATAATGACACTGTCAATGATTATGAAAATGATAATGAACATTATTAAGATAATGACAATGATAATGAAAATGCTGATCCAAACGGTAATGCTTTGCTTATAATAATACAAATAATAATGGAATTACTCATGATGATGATGTAATGAAATTTATAGCCTATGATAACCATAATATAAGCTAAAATTAAATGTTCGTAATGATAATAACAATGGTAATCATAAGAATTAATTACAATAATAACAATTCTAGTCTGAAATTCATATTTTGAATAGAATCAAGATTTGACCACATTCGTAAATGGGCCACATACCAATCAGTATAAGCTACTTGTAAGCCATCAGTTTTAGCCAGGGTTAATTTAAATGATAGCAAAAATAATAATAGGCTTGCTACGATTTTAATTAGCTGCAAGGGTATTAAAGCTTCGGCTAGCCAAAGTGATTTGGATTTGGTCGTTGTTGTTGTTGTTGTTGTTGTGTAGCTGTAGCTGTGGCTGTGGCTGTGGCTGTGGCTGTTGGTGTGTGTAAACGACAGTGTCGCTGCTCTAGAAGCCAAGCTATCTAACCACTAAGCCGGTCTCGCCCCCGGGAGCAGAGATAATCATCGCAATCCCAGGCTTACCTGCTCGAACACATTCTCCGGGCTGCTCTCGCGGCTGTCCTCCTCGTGATGGGACGAGCTGGAGGCGCGGCTCAGCTCGATGCGTGGCGTTGATGGCGTGGTTAGTGTGGCAGCTCCACGAAAGGTGCCGCCCGTGCCCGCAGCCATGCCCATTGCCAGCGGCAGCGGCTGGCCGCCCTCATTGCTGCTCACGAGAGTCGTTGTGACGGTGGCCGTGGCCGTTTTCAGCGGTGGCGGTCGTTGCTTGGCAACGATGGAGCTGACATTGGCGGAGCAGGTGGCGGTCGATGTTGATGATGAGGTGGATGTGGAGGAGCTGCTGCTGCTGCCAGTGTTGGACAGTGCGGCTGCAGTGGATATGCTTGGCGCTTCGCTGGGATTCGGATTTGGATTTGGATTTGGATTTGGATTCGATTTGCGAGTGGTTGTCGTTGTTTGTTGTTTGCGCAGCGTTTGCTCCATCATCTGCAAAAAAATTCAGAGCTTTGGATAAAGGCACTGCAGATAAATGACACACACAAGAGAGACACACACACACACACACACACACTATGTCAATCATATGCTTTGCAACAGTGGCTGTCTCGTGCTCTGTGCCACTGTTGCACTGGGAGCTGGCATCTTCCCCAAGGCTCGAAGCCCCAAAACTCGAATCACAATTCATTTTATTTCCTCTATGGTTTTCATTACATGCGATTTTAATTAATATCATCCATTGCGCTCGCGTTGACCATTTTTCAATGGCTCAACATGCCACACGGACTTGCCGCATTCACCTGCCGTCCCAAAAGTGTCAGCACAGCTTTGTAATTGAATTTTCTTTGAATGCTTCGGGGCGCTCAAAATGAATTTCAAAATGTTATTTCGCTTTTTACGACCCCATTCCCGGCTCCAACTTAATTTAGAATAGTTTCGAAGCAATCTCCCAATACCCTATAGATATGCAGGCCGTTAGAGAAACTCTTTCTTTATTCGCATTACAAATTACAGAGTTTTTCTTTTATTAACTTTTCAATTTATCTATCTTTAATCGGAGCTTAAGATACTTCCATTCATATCCGTCTAACTGTAAGTTGTTGCCTACTTTTCCGCTTCTTGTGTAGGGTATATATAGAACATAAACAAAACTCTGTGAACTGTAACATGAGCTCCTAAAAAAACGAGAAAAGTTATCTTCAGCTACAGCAGCAAAGTTTTGCTAACAGTAATTGAATGCTGCACTTTTTAATGAAATACTATATCCTTGATACTTTTCCCTTTCATATCATTTACTTTTTCATACTCTGTTGAAGAGGGCAGCAAATGTATTTGCTTGACTCAATTTCTAAAGATTCCCTTCTGCGTCTCAGGTTCGCTCAATATGACAATTCGGGTAGAAATTGTGACCCTCTAGCATTAGTTTGTATTGCAAGGCTAACCAATATTTGGAAGTTATTATTTTAAACAATAGAGATAGAGATAGAGATAGAGATAGAGATAGAGATAGAGATAGAGATAGAGATAGAGATAGAGATAGAGATAGAGATAGAGATAGAGATAGAGATAGAGATAGAGATAGAGATAGAGATAGAGATAGAGATAGAGATAGAGATAGAGATAGAGATAGAGATAGAGATAGAGATAGAGATAGAGATAGATAGAGATAGAGATAGAGATAGAGATAGAGCTAGAGATAGAGATAGAGATAGAGATAGAGATAGCGATAGAGATAGAGATAGAGATAGAGATAGAGATAGAGATAGATAGAGATAGAGATAGAGATAGAGATAGAGTAGAGATAGAGATAGAGATAGAGATAGAGATAGAGATAGAGATAGAGCTAGAGATAGAGATAGAGATAGAGATAGAGATAGAGATAGAGATAGAGATAGAGATAGAGATAGAGATAGAGATAGAGATAGAGATAGAGATAGAGATAGAGATAGAGATAGAGATAGAGATAGAGATAGAGATAGAGATGAGATAGGATAGAGATAGAGATAGAGATAGAGATAGAGAT
Source organism: Drosophila hydei (assembly GCF_003285905.1). Taxonomy (NCBI): domain Eukaryota; kingdom Metazoa; phylum Arthropoda; class Insecta; order Diptera; family Drosophilidae; genus Drosophila; species Drosophila hydei. Next base: position 804,833 of record NW_022045717.1, on the reverse strand, counting down.
AGAGATAGAGATAGAGATAGAGATAGAGATAGAGATAGAGATAGAGATAGAGATAGAGATAGAGATAGAGATAGAGATAGAGATAGAGATAGAGATAGAGATAGAGATAGAGATAGAGATAGAGATAGAGATAGAGATAGAGATAGAGATAGAGATAGAGATAGAGATAGAGATAGAGATAGAGATAGAGATAGAGATAGAGATAGAGATAGAGATAGAGATAGAGATAGAGATAGAGATAGAGATAGAGATAGAGATAGAGATAGAGATAGAGATAGAGATAGAGATAGAGATAGAGATAGAAAGAGAGATAGGCATAGAAAGAGTCTCTTCATTTAATGGATATTATTCTTATAAGGAGCGCTTCATAAAATTCTGATTGCACTCTTTCGTTATACATTTAGTAAGCCCCATTATACAAACTTAACCCCAATTTGTGGCTCCTTGCAACACTTTGATGCATTTAACATGCAAAGTGACCATGGAGGATGTGTGCATTGCAGCTAAAACACTCAAATTAGATGAAATGGCTTAGCTCGACCTTGCGGCGCCAACCATTAGCCAAGTCTTAAGTTAAGTCTTTTTAACCCTGCTGCTAACCACTTTAAGGCTAACCAACCACTGTAACCCAGTCCTAAATGCAATGTCAATGCAATTATCCAATTTAAACTTAAGAAAAACCTTCTTGACGCCTTCTCCAAGCTGAGCTGTACATTCACATAATAGTTTAGTGGAGCAGCACGCGCCCCTTCATGACCCCTTCTCATAAATGCGACGCACATGGAGCCACATCAAATGCGTTCAAGGAGATGTCCTTACACACACACATACATACACACACTCACACACTCACACACAGGCACAGCATTCGCGCTTGTCACTAGAATGCGCTGATTGACACATGGCGCTTGGGAGCTTGGGGCCGAAGCTGGGCGCCAGGAGTGAAGGCGTCAGCGGATTTTAAGGCGAAAGCATGCGTTTATTGTCTGCATGTGCGTAACGAGGGAAGGGGGAGAGAGAGAGCGCACGATGGAAAGAGAGCGAGGGGAGAAATGCATAAACCTTGGGCTTTTTGCACACGCACACACACACACACACCAAAATTAATTTGAAGCTGCTGCTGCTAAAAACTATGCAATGCTATTCACGTGCTCGCGCTCTCACTCTCACACGCACACACTTATTGACTCACACACTCACCCCACTCTCTCTCACTGTCTTCGCTGTTCGCTCTCTACACACATACACGCCATGCCGCCGCATGCCGCAGCGCATACATAAAAATTGTAATTAATTTGGATAAACAAGAACCGGCTTGGTAACGGAACATTGTTCGAATTGTTGTGGTTCGCCTTTATTTTTGTAATATTTGATGGTATACAGAAAAGGACACAAAAAAATTAAATACAAAAAAAAAAATATAAAGATAAAGAAAGAGGCATAAAACAGCGCACGAAATGGGGGCAGTCGAAAAGGCAGCGACACATTTTTTGTGATATTGCATACTTTTCAGCGTTGGAAGCTGCGCGCTGCTCGTAAATGCCTTATCATATTAATTATAATTATAATTTTTAATAAAAGCAACGCACACACACAAATATACGCAGATATACATTTGTGTATATATATTGGACAGCCCACAGTATGTAGAGAGGCGCTACCGCTGCTGCTGCTGCCGCTGTTTCTGTTTATTGTTAATGTTGTGTTCTCACACATACGCATACATACACGCGAGCTTACACATGGCATCTTTCCTGTTATGTGTGCGCCTTGCTACTCACCGTGTGCCAAAACTTGCCGTTATTGCTCTCTTGCCCTGCTTGTTAGTGTATTGTATTAATATATTTTTCTTTTAGTTGCTGCCAGCTCCTCTACTTGTCCTTATTAATTTTTTATTAATTTCTTTTGCCTTAGCTTTGCACCGAAAAAAAAACAACCGAAAAAAATTAGTGTAGCCAGCGGCGCTGCAAGGCGCAAGGGAAGCGCAAAGTCAAAATGTTTGGTTCACTTTTGCTCGTTACTGGCGTGTGGTTTGCTTTTGCTTCGCTTTTGGTTTGTTCGTACGCGCGCGCTCAGAACTCCACACACTTCACACTCAACATGCCCGCTTCCTCACACTCTATCGGTATTTATTTCCTTCGCTCCGCTTAACCGTTAGACTGCACGCACGCAGCGCCAGCATCGTACTGGGCCACAGCCAAAAAGCTTGCTATGCCGTTTACGACTTATGCCCGGCAGCGTTCAAAGTAAAGTTTAAAAAAGCTCCCATCGCTGCTAAAAGCTTCGCAGCAGGCGTTCTTGCAAAAGCTTTCTTTAGTGCCAATGCACGCTCAGCTGGCTAAGCTTCGAATACAGCACTGCGCAGACAAATAGAATGGGCAGCTTTTGAGAGATTTATTTCTCAAAGCATCAATTACATTTATTAAACGTGAGTTAATGGCAAAAAAAATGAATGAATGAATGATTGTGAAAAAAAACCAAATATCTTGGATTTTCTTTGAATCGAATAAATATATAAGCCTTTCTCTTACACACAATTGATATAGTTATTGTGTGTTTTTATATGTGTGCTGCGCACTGTGGCTCCACTCCGCCTCACTCTCACACTTTCTCACTCTCTTCTTTGCTCTTTCCCAGTCCACAGTGTGCGGATGTTTTTGCATGTTCAATTTTTTGACTGTATATCCACACAGACACATACATATACATACACACTTTCACACGCACGTGCGCATGTTTGCTTTACAGGCTGTTTCCAATTTCTGCTCTCAATCTTTGTCCATTGTTAAATGACATTATTTGGAGCACTTCACATTTGATTTGGCGCGTGTCAAAATATTTTCGCAATTGTGCCTGTTCAACTGTACTCCCTTGCTCACTGCCTACGTCCTGTTTGACAGCTTTCGTTTACGTTTCTGTTTCTGTTGTTTTTGTTCCTTTTGCTGACTTTAGCTTAAGCTGCTCTTTGCTGTTGCTTTAACGGTAGCTGTTGTTGGTGTTGATATATATATATTTGTGGGCAACACTTAAGCTCTGTTTTGTTTAATGGCCAAAAGCGTTTTGTACGCCTGCCTTTAAGTGGCCATTTGCATGTTTTTGGCATTCACCCAGAGCCCAGCACATTCAACCGGCCATAAAGGACATCATCCCCATTTCCCATTCCCTGCCCATAGTGGATTTTATGTTGGTGATAATTAATTTTTGAAACGGTTCATAAATATTATTTATATACCATGCATGTATGTATGTGTGTATGCTTATGCATGTGCAGCTTAAGCTCGGCATCTATGAAACTTACCGCTATTCGATTTTGCTGCTGTGTTGCAGCTGTTGCTGTTGCTATTGTTGCAATGGCTGCAGTTGTTGCTACTGTTGCTGTTGTTGCTGTTGTTGCCATCGTGGTATTGTCCTCAAATGACTTTTCGAACGATGCAATTGGCGCTGGGCCAAGTCGCTTCTGTCGGCGTGCATCCATCCCGGTTCAGCCTGCACAACTAGGGCTCACACACACATATACATTGACACAAACTTTCGTCCTGCAGGCTTTCAACTGAAATGACAGAGAAAGATGGAGGCCGAGTGTGAGCGAGAGAACGATAGAGTCTATTGGCACGCTTCTTTTTCTTGGCTAGTCATAATTGCCACAGGCAACAATAAATGCAGCTATAGAAACGACGTAGTTACCTAATGATCGACCAGTCGCTTACCTATCAGCTATAAATGCTTAAAAATTGTGAGTGTTTATAAATAACTTAAGAATATATAAATGGATCAACTATATAGAAATTCATAATATATACATATCTGCGACGACAGCAGAATCGGTTAGATCAAAAATCATTTCTCTGAAGGTCAACAACGGCTGCTAGTTGCTAGTTTCGCATGCCGACCCAGGAGTTATAGTTACAGGGTATCTACATATACAATAACTTAGCTATGTACATGCCAGCTCTATACGTACATGCCATCAATCACTAGGGAATATATAACTTATATATATACAACTATATAGAAAAATGGAGCATACAACGGGGTTTGCAATGGCAGCAAATTATTGGCTTCATAAATGTTGCCGAACAAATCGTGCCTGAAGTTCGTTGAACTAGTTGGAATGTATATAGCAACAACCACAACAATAAGAGTAACAGTTATAATAATAATAATAATAATTTCTGCATCAGCAGCAAATGCAGCGCAACAAAGCATATTTAATGCATTTTAATTACTATTTAATCAGTACCTAATTAGAGAAAGCTTTTAATAGAATTACCAAGACGACAGTTGCGTTTTTTCTAGCTTGAGCAAATAGCGAATACCCTAACTATAAATATTGCTTATGTACGCGATATGATAGTGTTTTGTTCAGATGGAGTTAGCTATATATAGATGTATATATTCTAATAAATAGAATTTCCACAATTACATATATTACATTTAGCAGCAGCTATTGTTGTCTCTTTTTTACTCACGAAATGAGAAATGTAGCTAAGACGCAAACTCACGCGGATAATATTTTTACAACTATAAAAAAGTTCTCACACTAATTCTAATGCAACTTGAGAATGCCATAACGAATTGGGAAACTAAGAAAACTACTATATATTATATTTTAAATTGCGACATACATATATACATATACATAAATATATACTTTATACTTTGACAATTCTAATTATTGCTCTTTGTCCACTTGCAATCATAGCGAACCTCGCCGAATAGCCTGAATAGGCATCTCGCTCCCATCCAACAACAGCCGTTATTACATTCAGCAGCTGCTATTGTTGTCTCTTTTTTATTCACGAAACGAGAAATGTAGCTAAGACGCAAACTCGCGCGGATAATAAATTGACAGCTCTAAAAAGCTCTCACACTAATACTACTGCAACCGTAGGGGGCCATCATGAAATTCAAAACAAAGAGCACAAACGTTTATTAGATTTGTGCTCTAGTCATTTATGCTCTGTCAAGTACACTACATGCCACGTTGCATTGCGTTGTCAAAACGTTTGAAATTTAAGCGAAACTAATTAAAATTGCTCGACTCAGTGGACATTAATTAATACAGAATGTATAAAACACGAATTGAATTATCTTTGCAGATAAACTGATTTACGAATTGAATTTGTAGAATATTACATGAGTTGAAGAGCTGAGCTCAGCTAAAGTGTATAATTTGGCTTTAAAATATTAACGAATTGGCTAAATCTGAATTTAATCAAGCTAAAAACGTCACTCTTAAGCTAAGCCAAGAAATCAATTTTCTGATAAGCTTTATATATAGATATATATATAAAGCTTATATATATATATATATATATATATATATATATATATATAAATTTGTTTGTTTACATCGCCAAGTTTTAGCAATGGCTAACAGCTAAAAGCCAGCTGACATGTTGTCAAAAGTTGGTTCGTTATAAATTTGGATGACGAATGAATTTTCGTATACTCACAAAGGATGCTGCGCTGAATGATTAAGTACTAGGTAAACAGAGCTTACCTGGCTGACATATAACAGATGCCAGTTGCCAGTTGCCAGCCTGTGGCCGTGTCCGTGTCCGTGTCCGTGCCTGTGGCAGCAATTTGATGCAACATTTTGGGGCAGTCATGACTTCATCGACTCAAATTGAATACTCGTTCGTATATCAAAAGCAAACTGTGCCACAAGCTGACGACCGTAACTGGCAATTGGATTTGTTGTCAGTTGATATTTTGGTAAGCGAAGGACATGCTACATGCTACATGCTACATTCTACATGCTGCATGCCACATGCAGGCAAATGGGTAATAAAACCGCTGAGCTTTAGTCGACTGTGCATGACTAACTGATGCCCTAAGCAAGCAGCAAACACCTCGCTCTCCCCCCTATATCTCTCTGTATCACAGCAACTGCCTCAGCCCGTGGCAACTTCATGTGCAACTTCATATACGAGTAACAGCTGAACTTAAGTATAAGCTCTATAGACGCACGATATACCCATTTGCGCTTGGCGCATAGGGTATAAACTGACATATATTAACATTACAGTCGACTGCATAAAGCAGAGCGTAACCAAATCTTTGCAGTCGAATGGCCGCAACTGTGGCAAGGGAAACTTCAAGTAAGAGTGCTCTAGTCTAGACTGTTCGACTAACAGATACCCTGCGCCGTGCAGGTTAGTGATATTCCAGTCAGTCTATGTTTCTTCCACACATACATACATAGCAAACAACACATGCACACACACATACACATACGCAAGCATGAATATGCACGCGCTCTGCTTACTGCGCAGCGACAGCGCTGGGGCTGTGTTTGGACAGCGCTTGGACTGCGTTTGAGCAGCGCTTGGACTGCGCTGGGGCTGCGTTTGTGCTGCGTTTGAGCAGTGCTTGGACTGCGCTTGGACTGCGTTTGGGCTGCGCTTGGGCTGCGCTGGGGCTGCGTTTGTGCTGCGTTTGAGCAGTGCTTGGACTGCGTTTTGACAGCGCTTTGGCTGAGTTTGGACTGCGCTAGGGCTGCGCTTATGGGAGTCGCTATCTGAATTGAATTATTGCATAACTTTTCTTTAAAATGGAATTTCTTAATCAAATTTTCAGAGCGTTTTATGTATGTATATGTTAAAGCACATGTCTGTAGTATTTGTAGTACGTGCTTCACAGATTTGAGTGGAAATGGGGGAGAGTTATCAGAAATACAAAATATGCAAAATCTTTGCATTCATTACACGAACCTACACGTTAAGTCTGTGGTCTCCAATATTTTCAGTACTAAAGATATGCTTAAAAACGAAGCCAAATTATCGATTTTTATCGATAATAAGGAAATGAGTTATCGAAAAAACACATAAAACGTATGATATATTCGAGTGTACATTTCAAATTTGAAGTCTCTAGCTTTTGTGGCTTACGAGGTTCACATGGACCAACGCATATGGCTAGATCGACTCAGCTCGTCTATCTGATCAAGATATATATATAAGGGGTCTCGCCTTCTTCTGCTCGCTACAAACATTTTCACGAAGCCATTATACCCTGAATTGAACTCTGCAATGAGTTCAGGGTAATAAAAACAAGTTTGGAATAAGAGAAGGCGAGCGAGTGGGTGGCGCAGATAGAGAGGGAGATGGAAAGAGAGAGAGAGAGAGAGAGAGCGGGCGGGCTCAATAAAAGTTGTATTCAAAAATGTTTATTTTCCAGTTTATTGTTGCTGTTATTGTTGTTGTTGTTGCTGCTGCACAAGTTCAATATGAGTAAAAGCTTTTGCCCTCGGGGACATTTTCGGTAGCTCGCATGCATTGAATTGATTGCCTACTTTCTGGGGCGAGCTACCCGATCCAAGGTAGAGAGAGCGAAGCTATAGTAATTATTCACATTCAACATGCGAGAAACTGTCTATATACAAATATATATATATATATATATATATATATATATATATATATATATATATATATATATATATAAATATTTATTTATTTACTTGCCAATATGCTATAAGAATACCAAAATTGGGCAATAAAATGTGCGGCAAAATCGAAGCAAATACAAATTTTATGAGTTTCAATGGAGTTTCAATGGGGTTAAGCCAAATAAACAATCTAAATAGTACAGCATAGTGTATTATGACATAGTTTATGGCAAAGCATAACATAGAATGGCATCGCAGTTATATATAGTCTAGGACAGTCGAATAAGGAGAGGAGAGTGTGGAATAGTCTGGCATAGTAGAAGTCCAGTAGTATATATAATAGTAGTAGCAGTAATAGTAGCAGTGGTAGTAGCAGTAGTAGTAGCAGTAGTAGTAGTAATATTAGTAGTATTAGTAGCAGTAGTAGTAGGTACTGCTGTGTAATGATGATGTGTAAAAAAAGGCAGGAAAATAACCATAAAGTATATTTATTCTTGAGCAGGACAAAGAGCTGAGTCGATCTAGCACGTCCGTCGATCTGAGTACTTCGACAACTCATTTAATTTCCTTATTATCGACCAAAATCGATAATTCGATAGCAATTTTTAAGCGTAGTTTGAATAAATACCTACAATTTTACTATGTAAGCTATTGTAATGAATACATCGATTTTTATACATTTTAGATTTTTTCTCTCTGAAATACTAGAGACTTGTGCTCTGGCAAATACACATATATAAATATCATTATCACGCTCTGAACATTTGAATATGAAATTCCATTTTTAAAAAAAATTATACAACAATTAAGTTCGGATAGCGACTCCCATAAGCAAACTCAGTCAAAGCGCAGCCCCAGCACAGCCCAAGCGCAGCCCAAACGCAGCCCAAACGCAGCCCAAACGCAGTCCAAGCAGAGCCCAAGCGCAGCCCAAGCGCAGCTCAAGCGCAGCCCAAGCCCTGTCCAAGCACAGCTCAAACGCAGCCCAAGCGCAGCTCAAGCGCAGCCCATGCGCAGCCCAAGCGCAGCCCAAGCCCTGTCCAAGCACAGCTCAAACGCAGCCCAAACGCAGCTCAAGCGCAGCCCAAACGCAGTCTAAGCGCAGCCCAGACGCAGTCCAAGCGCAGTCCAAGCGCAGTCGAAACGCAGCCCAAGCGCTGTCGCTGCATAAACTGCGCAGTAAGCAGCGCGAGTGCATATTCATGCTTGCGTATGTGTGTGCATGAGTTATTTGCAATGTATGTGTGTATGTGGGAAAGAAACGTAGAATGATAGGAATATCAACTACCCACAGGGCGCAGGGTATCTGCTAGTCAAGCAGTCTCAACTCTCTTGCTTGCCGTATTACATATTTATTAACCTGTTGACTAAGCTGGGTCGTCTGAGCACTGCGTCCTTTATCAGCAATTCAGATTTGTTTACTGCTTACTTTTAAAAATCGATTTCTGATTTGTGTGGCTGGAAAGTAAAGGCCACAAAAGGCAGTAGACACGGACCGGGCGAACTGCTCGATCAGACAGCCCCATGTGCACTTAGTGTACAGGGTATAGGATTCAATTGAGTCTAGTTTTATCATAATCTAAGCTGCACATTATGAAGCCAAAACCCATTTAAATATTAAAGTGAACATTTATTGGCCATTTCCAGCTGCTATCTTCCTGCTCCAACCACGCCTACTTCGCACTCCAGCCCCAAGCTGACGTGCTCCGTTTGACATTTGGCCAAAATGCTTTCATTTACAATATTGAATCGACTGAAACTAACTAAAATAATCGCAGAGCTAACCTTGATTTAAACATAGCTAACAAATACGTGTACAGCTGTGTGTGTGGGTGTGTGTGGGGGTGTGTGTGTGTGTGGTTGTATTTATAGAGACATTGCTTTGGCAATTTAGTCGCTGACACCTGGACGCAAGCTGCGCCAATGGAGCTCGTAACAGCATCTGGCATTGCCATTTAGCTTGGCATAGGGCACACACACACACAAGCACACACACACACCCACCAATATGCACACATACAGACACACAGGTGCTTACACCCCTCGAACGTCAATATTGATGTAGTTCAATGATAAACTTCGCTTTGCTGCTGCCACACTTAGTTTACGGCGCGCGCGCGTGTGTGTGTGTGTGTGTGTGTGTGTGTGCGTGTATCACTAAATTTAAATATATATTAGTCTGCCGCCAACAGGCCAAGCGAATATGCATACAATTAGGAACAAATAAACACCTGCATACACCTGCACACGCACACGTGCTTCAATTCACAGCAAAAACCAGTGAGAGTGCTCCAGTCGGGCGTGCCTGACTAGAAGATACCTATGCTGGCGAATGAAGTGCTGAAACGCTTTTGTTCCAATTGGACTCGAGGCAAGGCAATAGCATCCATTTGTCTATTTACTTGCAGTTTGAGCTTGGGGCCATCTGAGCAGATATCCAAAGACTTTGTATGCATCACAAAGGCTGAGACAGTTTATTTGAAATATCTGTTTAAGCCAAGTCATAGCAAAATAAACTATCGATATTTATCGATTATTCGATTTTTATTATCGATTATTATCGATATATTTATCGATTATGAAAATGATAAGCCTCTAAAGCGTATGGTATATAAGAATATATTATATATATATATATATATATATATATATATATATATATATATCAATTCAAATCAGGTCTAGGCCTTTTCGACTCAGCTCGTCATCCTGTTTAGGATATGCCTGTTACATACATTCTCACAAAACTAGTCTAAGCTGAATTTTCATATTCAAGGGGTTCGGGTATACAAGGCAAGGACATGCTCCTATTCATATAGATATATAAACATTATTCATATACACACACACACACACACATCCACACACATAGAGCCCACTTACGCATCCGCTAGCATATATACCGAGTCTAATTGGATTCACGAGAATCGCATAGAAAGGCTTTATTGGAAATGCGCTTTTATTTTGCAGTTGCTGTGAATGGCACTGCTGAGTGAGTACTCGACTGAGTTTATAGCGAATACACTCATTAAAGATTGACTGAGGCGCATCGCCTAGCAGCTTATTCCGCTTTTAGCCCCATCAAAGCCTAATGAATAGCCGTAGAAGTAGGCAAACAGTTTTGACTCTGGCTCTGCATCTGGCACGGGTTGGGGCTAAGTTGCATTGAGTGATGACAGCTAGTTTAAACCGTTTAGTCACTTTTAGCCACAGCCTCAACGCGGCAACTTTGGCAACCGCATTGAAAATCGATAACAAGCTGACAAGCAGCTAAAAGCCAGTTCGAGGAGAGGGACTCAGCTCAGTCGTCATAAGCACAAAGCAGCTTAAAGAAACGCCCGCCATTACCCAAGCGACGACCTCCTGCTAGGCCCCCCACGGCACATAACTTTCCAGTGCGCTAAAACTAAGCCAAAAAAAACGAAGAAGAAGAAGCAAAGAATGCCAAAAAATGTAGTAGACACGAGAGCACGACTGCCAAATACCCTGTAACCAGCAGGCGGCCAGATTTGTTGACTGATAGACAGGTAAGTGAGCGCTCCAACTGACTTGGCTTATGCCACAGATCAGGCAGATGCCTATCGCTTGTTAACCATAAAATGTAGTCCGAACTAGCCAACTTCTTCTAATGCTATTGGCCTCAATGACATTGCCAAAACGCGCAGACTGTCGAGGAGTGAGCGAGGGTGTGGGTGTGCGGCGTGTGGGTTGTGTGGGGTTGGCTGCTTTGGCTATTATAAGTTGTAGCGCGGTTTATTGTGCGACGTCGCCGGCGTCGTCGTCTTCGTGGCTGTTCCCAATTGCTTTTGCTCGAGCGGACGAGGAGGTGGCAGCAGCAGCAACAACAACAGCAACAACAATTTCATTGACCTCATAAATTGTGCTGGCCCAAAGGCCCAGAGAACTCGGCAGCCAAGGCAAAACGAACGCCGAACGCCGAACGCCGAATCGCCGCCAAAATGGCACCCACAAAACTTGCGTCCTTTTAACGCAACAAACGACACGCCCCCACCCCGCCCCTGGTCTCGCACTTGCACTACCCCCCTCCCCCCTCCCACACTAACGCTAACTGAAAAAAGCAAGAGAAACAATAAGAAACAAACGGCGGAATATTAATAGCTGTTCGGGCTTGTTTTTTGCTGTTGTTGTTGTTGTTGTTTTTTTTTTGCTTCAGACCACAAACTAGCTACACAAACAGTTAGCAAGGGGAGGCACACGCACTGAGGACGCGCTGCTGGTTGGCAGTCCAAGGCGAAGGCGAAGGCAAATGCGAATGCGAATACTAAGGCTGACCTTACTTTAATACAATTTACTTAAGTAGCACAGCGGAAACGGAAACGGAAATGAAAACGCATATGCAAAAATGAAGTACGTCAAAATTTTCAGCCATGAATTGCAATTTTCAAAAAAAAAAAACAGCTGTTACTCTGCATAAATAATATATTAAACATAATGTATAATGTATGTATTCATTTTTTAAAAACATAAATAAATAAAACGAAAATAAACTCAGAATCTACCAATCAGACTTCGTCTGCTCTGTTGGTCGATCAAGAATGGCACGGTATGAGTGAGTGAGCAGGAGAAATGATGCACGCATGTATCTCTTTCTCTTTCTTCTATCTCTTCTTCCTCTTTCTTTTTCTCTTCTCTTCTTCGACATTAGGTAAGAGTATTGAATAGAAGAATTCAGCCCTGTTGATATGTGTGTGCGAGTAGACAAGTAGTATGTATACACACTTGCTAATCTCTTTTTATAATTGGAGTTATAGAAGAGTGCAGCGAACTTGAGCTATTTGTGTGAGTGGGACGAGCTTTTGTTAAGCTCTTCTTGCTGCAGCTAAATTGAAGCAGTGAACAAATTTAGCGAGCTTGAGCTAAACCGAAAAGCTAAATCAATTGCCATGACCTTATATAAATGTATACATATATGCATGTGTGAACAGCTAGAAATAACTTTAATTTTCGAAGAAAAAAGAGAGAGAGAAAAAAGTTTTCAAACTGTTATAATTTATGTGAATAGGCAAACGTGTTCATTGTACATATCTGCCATGACAGGGTGCCGAGCTGAGTCGAGCAAGAGGAAGAGACAAAGAGACGAACGTAAAGCAGAAAATGGAACAAAAAATTGTCGGCGTTGCTTTCGATCGTCAGCTTTTGATAAGCAGTCAGGCTTTTGCTTGCAGCCAAGTAAATCAGTTTCTCTTTGTGGATGTGTGTGTCTGTGAGTGTGACTGTGTGAGCGTGTCTGTGTGCTGTTTTCATTATGTATTGTACATTGTAGCCGAGTCACCCGTCTGCCAATTTAGGCCAGCTTGCGGGCAGGTGCTCAAGCTTTGCTGTCGCTGCTCACTTCTTCTTTTTCTCATTTGTGCCCTATCCGATGGTTGGCATGGTAAAATTGTTATGCAGAGTGAAATGTTTAGCAGCAAACATATATAAATATATATATATAAATATTTATGCATATCTATATATAACTATATTGAAGTTAATTCTGCATTCAAACTGTTCGAACTTCTTCTCGCTGTTTGTAAGGGTATAAAGAATTCGACAATTGTTGCACTTTTTCGAATGCTCGAATAATGGAACGATGCTAACTGCAACAGACCGACAGCGAGACAGAAAGAGAGAGAGGTGAGCGACTGGCCACCTTAGCTGGTCTGCACTGTGGTTACACTTTCGTTTTATTTCCTTTTGGCCTGTCTTGATAGTAAACGTTAAATGCGATTACACATTTTACTGCATACTTTGCGGCAACTAGAGCGAAAGGGTGTGTGTGTGAGAGGAAGGGAGATATCAGGCTAATAGAATGGAAAGAAATTAGCATGCAATAACAAAAGGCAAACAGTGAGCCATGACTAATACTCGAAGCATAGACTCAAACACAAGTTGGGGGCCCGTTGAACTGGCCAACGTCTTTTGGGGGTTGTTGTTGCTGTAATCGTGTAATAGCGTGCAGACGGATGGCAGCTAGTAGGTGTTAAGTAATGGCACACACACACACACATACAAAGACACACACACATTGAGGCTATTCACTGCATTTGCTCGTCTCGTTTGCGCCTCATTTGCTAATAGAAAACAGCATGAAAAATGTAGAAATGTAAAAAAAGTGGGTTACACAAAGTGTATGGGGTAAGAGCTGGCGGGCTGGGCAACTGTTGGCAATGACAACATCAGAAGCTGTTCAAAACCAACTCTAAACTGGCTAAAACAAAGAGAGAAAAAACTAAGCTTCCATGATGTCATTGAAGTCGTAAGCTTTACAGTTTTAAACTTTATTCCCTGCGCTGAATGGTAATAAATAAGTGTTACTCGCTTTAGCCGTGGCAAATGGAATATTTTATCTTCATCTTCAGCTTTGTTATCATGGTTGAGCTTAAGAGACAAATATACTTATTTACTTAATTCGTTTTCAAGCAAATTTGTACCCATTTGCGCAGAAAAGTATGCTATACAAATTAATTGCTTTCCTTACGATATTTGCCAATATCGTAAGACTTTTACGTATCGCTATTTACGATCGCTCTGCATTGTTCTGTATTCAAAATGTTTTTTTTTTTTGTCTAGTTCACATCAAACTTAGATTTAATTTTCTTTTGCTGTGACTTTCATAACATGTGTTTAAAATTGGAAATTGTAAATGAATTCAAATTGGGAGCATGAGCGACACAAGAAAAAAATACATTATTTATGCCACTAACGGAATGAGTGCCTGGTAACAGGGCCAGCGGCTATTCTACTTACATAATGAAAAGCACTCACTAAAAACTAAGGCAACAAATAACAACAGCAACAAATAACAACAATACACACACACACAAGCACATATTTGCCAGATATTCATCATAAATCAGGCGGGCCTTTAAGCGATAGCTATTTACAGCAACAGCAACTATAACAACAACAACATTAGGCACTTACCCAAACAGCTGAGGACTTCGCTGCATGCTTAGCGGCGCAGCAGCAACCACAACGGTAACGATAGCTGAAGTAACGGCAAGACAAACACCACAAAATTTGTTTGAATTGGCGCGCGTTTGCTAAGTAAAATAACACGCGCATTCACACACTCATGCACACAAGAGTACTAACACACTTACACACCCTCGCACGCACCGAAAAAAAAGAGCAAAAAATATAACAATAATAAACTAGATCGCAATTCGCTTTCGCCTTCGCTTTCAGCTGTCTGTTGCCGAATTTGCCGTGAGCTTAATGCGAACACACTTCAAACCGTTCAGGGCTCCTGCCAAACGCCAACTGAACTTATCACTCACTCAGCTGAACAACAGCGGCAGCAACAGTAGCAGCGCAGCAGCAGCGCAGCAGCAACAGCGACGCCAAAGCTCCACACAAACTATTGTGTCGCTGTGTGCTAGCCTGTGTGAGTGAGTGAGTGAGCACCCGTCTGCATGTGTGTGTGTGTATGTGAGCATTGTTGACTGCACATTTTGCTCGTTGTTGTTGCTCCTCTTGCTGCCTTGCCTGCTTGCCAGTTGCACCGACTGCTGCTTCTTGTTGTCGCTGCTGATGTTAGTTTTTAACCTCTACATGAAAGTCAAACTGCTGAGCAAGTTTTCGACTGCATTTTATTGGGGTCGGCACCGGACCGTCTTCCGATTGTAGCGGTAAATGCGAAATTGATTAATTTGACACTGCATTTGAGGTTTGGGCGTGTCTGACCAGCTTGCAGCCCAGTGCATTCCAATCGCATTAAGCCCAAATATAATTTATACCACACCACAGCCAATGCAACCCCATTTGGCCCACTCCCATTCCCATGCATTTCCGTTCCCGGTTGACTATGCTCCATTTGGTTCGCCTTAATTGTGTTACACATTCGCCTGTCATAATGCCGCCTGAGTGAGGCGCAGCCAGTGCAGTGCGCTGCATGCTCGACTCCCAAATACCTTATGCAATGATCAGGCACAAGAAATGATGGAAAGTAACGGCATTTAGTCCTGGTATACGCTTGTTCCTTAAGCATTGAATCTTATACTAACGCCGACATGACAGATACTGATTTTACTACTTTTACTAACAATTTGTGCTTTGTACTTTGAAGATTGCATATTGCATCATGGAATTTTCACATGATTTCTTCTTCACTCTGGTATTTTATACAAAATTCCCTATAAATTTTACCTTATAATGTGTACATTATGCTTTATGGCTCCTGCTTGTTCTGTCTACTTTGTATCTTGTACCTTGTAAGTTAGGAAGTGTTCAATGAAATATATACTTTGTAACTTGCCCTGAGTACCTTGTACCTTTTAATTTATATATTGTACTTTGTACCTTGTCCTTTGTACCTTGTGCTTAGGAACTTGTACTTTGTACCTTGAGCCCTGTACCTTGTACCATGTGTATTGTACCTTGTACCCTGTACCTTGTACCCTGTACCTTGTACCCTGTACATTGTACCTTGTACCCTGTACCTTGTACCCTGTACCTTGTACCTTGTACCCTGTACCTTGTACCCTGTACCTTGTACCCAGTACCTTGTACCTTGTACCCTGTACCATGTACCATGTGTTTTGTACCATGTGTTTTGTAGCTTGTACCCTGTACCTTGTACCTTGTACCATGTGTTTTGTACCTTGTACCATGTGTCTTGTACCTTGTACCATTCGACTTGTACCTTGTACCATGTGTCTTGTACCTTGTATATTGTGTTTTGTACCTTGTTCTGTGTACACTATATCTTATACCTTGTACAATTTGGCTCTCATATGGTTTACTGTGCCTAACTGTGTACCTTCTTACATTTATATTGTACCTTCCACTTTGAATCTTGTTCTTTTCACATTTTGTTCTATATCTTGATCATGGGACACCGTACCTTGTCTCTGCTCCTGTACCTTCTGTATTTTTATTGCTTATCTAATACCGTATAGTTTGTACCTTGTACCTTGTCCCTAATACATAACATAACAATCTGTCGCAGCCATCTTCATGAAACAACTTCACTCACCAACCTGTCCTAAGCGATATACACCACTGACAGACTGTAGGGTGCCGTTGTGCAGTATCGCCTAGCGCTGCTTTTAAGGTCAATCGCCCAAAGCCGCCCGCACAATTCCACAGGCCGTTCGATGGCTGGACGCCCGATTGCCCCATTCTGGCCAGAAGAAGAGGAAACCCGAAGCAGAGTTGCCAGATAATTCGATTACCATGCAATTGCAAATGCAGGGCACACATCTCGTTTTGACTAACAGAATAAACAGGCCGATGCAAGTGGGTTGCGAGTGGCAGTGCAAGTGGCAGTGGGAGTGGCAGTGGGAGTGGCAGCGGCACCACTAATGGCAGCCTGAAACGTTAAACGATGTTAAGCATTCGACTGCAACCTGCCAGGCCGCGTTGCAAAAATACATTTCTCCATTTGGCCAGGCACGGACAGAAGAGCTTCGCTCCCATGAATGATGCGAGTGGATGCGAGTGGTCTGTGGGTGCCACACATCATTTTTTAAAGCTGCACTTTAATGTGTCATCCACACACATCTCTCACACGCACACACACTTGCACACTCGACCGTCGCATTGTGGGCAGCTCTCGTGCTCAGATTGATGCCAGCTGAAGTGCTCCTCTGCACAGGGTGTCACACAGGGTGGCCAAATTACTATGCGCATTATGCTCTTAATAGCTCTCTCTTCCTCTCCCTCCCTCTCTCTCTCTTTCTCTCTCTCTGTGCAACTGTGCTGTCCACTCAATATACCTGCAATCTTCAATTCGCCTATAAATTTGAATAAATATATGAGTAAATAGTTAAGTATTGTTTGATTGACTGATTGATGAAATGAATAACAGATTGCTGGAATGAATAGAACTTAAATAGTTGACTGACTTAGAGAACAACTGATTGATTGACTGCCTGCTTAGTAGACTGATTGACTAAATAGTGTGCTTCATCCATCAACTAACTGACAAATTGATTGAACATCTGATTAACTGACTGCCGAACTATCTGAATGATTGACACCAACTGCCAAACTTACTGACTGATGAACTGATTGAGTGACTGACTAACTTGCTGACTGACCACTAGTTAATATTTTATACTCTTAATGGCTGTTTGAGCAAATGAGTTACTAATTGATTGACTGCCTGATTGATTACCTCAGAATAATACCTAATAATAATAATATTTTATTGATTGACCGATTTATTGCTTGCAGACTCACTGATTGAGAGACTGTCTGACTGATTGTTTGATTGAAATATTGACTGCTTGATTGAATGATTGACTGTACAATTAAGTAACTAAATTGAATGGCTGACTGATAGTTTGACTGACTGATTGATTGATTATCTGTCGGACAGATTGAGTGATTGTCTGATTGAATGATTGACTAGCTTATTGATTGCTAGTAAATTCTGTCAATTAAATGATCGACTGATTGATGGAGCAGCTAATTGATTGATTGACTGATTGCCTGACTGATTGATTGATTGCCAGACTGTCTAATTGAATGTCTCACTGCCACAATAACTGATTGACTGCTTTTTGATTCTCTCAATTGAATGAGTGATTGATTGATTAATTAAGCGAGCATTAAATTGATTGATTGATTACCCGAATGATTGATTAATTACCTGATTTTTCAACCAACTGCCAAAGAAAAGAAATTCAAGCTAAATTAAAGCATTTCAGCTCAGCATTTCCTTTAATCAAGGAAGTTCCTCTTTTATTCAACAGTTTCCCTTTATTTTTTGTGCTCTTCGCCCATTCGACTTAACAAGAAAAAGTCGCATTAATGCAATCAGCGCCGCTTTTGACTGTTGCACAGCGTTTTCAATGGCAAAAGAGGAGCGAGAAAAAAAGTATTTCGTGTGCTTTGATTCCACATTAAAATTTGTTTATAAGTTTTTAATTGTAAGCCCTTCAAAACAAGCAGAATTCACAGAATTTTCTATTATCATGCACGAATGTTATCTCCATCATCATCATTAGCTTTATTGCCATTAGTAACACTCGTTCGCACAGTGAGAGGAGCATATTGGTAACTATATATTGAGGCTACAGAGTTTAAAGAAGGTAAATAAAGATTCGGCTCTATCTAATTGTCTGATAACATGTAATTCGGGAAGATGTGCATATATACATACATATATATAGACACATTTAGAGGGCGGGCCAATTAAAGTCATAAACGATTTCTTTCACAGCCTTACCCCGTTCAGTTCGTTGCAGGCGCAGGCTGAGGCGCAGGATCAGGGTATCGACTGGCTGGTTTTTCAATGGAGTTCGCGAACGAGTGTTGCACAGTCGTTTGGACTTCGCTGCACTTGTTGCCAACTAGAAGCTGTAAAGGCAACATTCGCATTCCCATTCCCATTCCCATTCCCATTCGCAATTTGCATTCGCATTCCCATTCGCATAAGTGGAGTAGAGATTAAAATCCTTTTACTGTGCAAATCCTTAGCTTTGTGCTGTGAAGCGTGTCCTTGACTCTAATGGGAATTGGAATTGATGATTTTATGAAAAGGTGCGATTCGAGAATCTGCTTCAATGCAATGTATATATCTATATATATCTTAGTGGGCACTAGGGACGAGGCAAAACGAGTTGAGAGCTAGATTGCATTACTGCGCACCTTGTGCACAGACTTTAGGGGGCGTGGCAAATTATAGAAAATCTACAAAAATAAATAAATTCTAGTATATAATAAAACTTAGCTACCAACTAAATAGTAGCATACGAAAGAGCGAGACGGGTAGAGGAATGAGACCAGCTTTACTGCCCTCTGCCCTCTTCCCGTCTCGCTCTTTCGTATGCCACTCCCTAAGCAGACGATATCTCAGTGGCAAGCAAATACTTTCAACAAGTTCAGAGGGTTTTGGATTAGCAATTATTACATACCTAGAATCAGGAATTTTACTCTTAATGTTTAAATCATCAATACTTAAAGCTTTGCAAAATATAGCTAAGAGAGTTTAATGGATTGCCAAGCTAACAAAAAATGTATGAACAGTATTTGAAATCAATTTTCTAGCTTTTACACTTCTTCTTTCAGCTTTACGTGTGGCATATGCCTGCCTTAAGAGACATTTGACGACCTAAGAAGAAAATTATAAATCAATAATAAATGTTAAGTGTTCTTGCAAATGACAACCGTTTGGTGTTGTTGTTCTTCCCTCAGCAGTGACTGCTAAAAATGCTCCGTGGTTTAACAATGTCTATATTTAAAATTAAACGGCATTCGCACAAAAAAAATATTTAATTTACAATCAGTAGATTGCGTGCAATCGAGCTGGTCACTAATCGGGCTTAGTCCCATGCATAGACTTTGCCGGGCGTGGGCAGCTGGTGGCGGGCCTTGGGTGCACCTTCGGTTGCGGCGTCAATCAGTTTCTGTTGCTGCACCAGGTCAATGGGGGGCTGCACCTCGCGACGTGCGTCGCGGGAGCAATAGTAGTTGGCCGAGAGTTGGTGTGAGGGGCCGTCCGGCAGCTCCGGCTGCGGCTGTGTGCGATCAGCCAAGCCATCCTCAAAGCGCAGCGCAACAGTGTGTTCACGCTAAAAATAAATTAAATATATAGAAAATCTCTGTCACTTACATAACGCACTTTTAGTTTTAGTAAGTACAGCACGGCTGCAACATACTTACGCCCAGGAGGAAGGCGCGTACGCGTTGCAGAAACGGCGCTATATCACGACGGACGGCAGCCATGTCAACTGTATTTTCTTTTAATATTTAAACGTAGTCTGAGCTTCGTCAACAATGGCAATGCAATCAAAATAATAAATAGCAAATTTATTTAGTGATGGCAAGGCACAACAATGCTATCGATAAGTCGAATTGGGCTTATCAGCATCAGCAGCAGGTAATGCTTCGTTTTGGTAACGTAGGTAAAAAAAAATTCTAATTAGTCAGAGAAAGCGTATATTTCACTACCTTTTTATGAGCATGCCAGTGAGCATGCCGTTTTAGCATAAATAATTCAATAGAAGCAGTTAGAACTTGTCGATAACGCAGTACCGGTAAAATTTCGAACTGTCGTATAGCATCGATATAATTTGACGATGAATGCTTGATAGTTCTCCTTTTCGAGATGAGCAAATTACAGCTGAGCTCAATCGAGAAGCGATAAGTGTGCCTAGTCGTATGTTTAAATAAACAATCGACAGCTGTAAATAGCTCATCTCTACTGTCGCCGCGTGCACATGTCATTTGTTTTTGTAATCAAAGCATACAGAGTGTAACAAAAATAATAATATAGAAATGGGAGGCCAGGGCAAAATGATAAATCGCAAACGGAAATTCGTGGGCCGCAAGGCTGACGATCCCGAATTCGATTTGGACAAGAAGCACTTCAAGGTGCTGCACGTGAATGCGAGCGAAAAACGCCTGATAATTGTGCTAGAAGGCGCGCAACTGGAGACGGTGAAGGTTAGTAATTCAAATAATTATATATCCCCAACTGATTATTAACATTTGGCTATTGCGCACGCTTGCTGCAGGTGCACAACACATTCGAGCTGCTCAACTGCGATGACCATGCGGGCATCATGCGCAAAAATCAAAGAGACCCGGGCACCTGCCGCCCCGACATCACCCACCAATGCCTGCTGATGCTGTTCGACTCGCCGCTGAATCGCGCCGGCTTGCTGCAGGTGTTCGTCCGCACCGAGCACAATGTACTTATTGAGATCAATCCACAGACACGCATACCGCGCACGTTTAAACGCTTTGCTGGCCTTATGGTGCAGTTGCTGCATAAATTTCAAATACGGGCCAACGATACGTCGCGCCGTTTGATGAGCGTCATCAAGAATCCGATCACAGACCATTTGCCCGTTGGCTGCAAGAAGTATGCGATGTCCTTCTCTGGCAAACTGGTTTCCAATTGCCGTGAATTGGTGCCACATGGCGCGGAGGGCAGCACAGCGTACGACGAGCCTGTTGTCATGGTCATTGGCGCCTTTGCACACGGCGTGCTCAACACCGACTACACCGAGGAGCTCTTCTCCATTAGCAACTATCCTTTATCGGCGGCCATTGCCTGCTCCAAGCTCTGCACCGCCTTCGAAGAGGTATGGGGCGTGGTTTAGTCTCTAGTCCAGCCGACCTATTAATCTAAGCGTATTTAGTATATTTGAATAGATAATACAAACAAAAGAAAATATATATATACTATATGAAATACATTTGAAATTGTTTATACATATTTTGATAGTGGCAATTGAAACCTTTGTAGGGATTCCTCTATATATATATATATATATATATATTTTTTTTTTTATATTAACAAATCTGATTATCAGCTCTTAGATCTGGCAAAAAAAGAGATGAAAGAAAACATTTGAAGAGAGCAACAACAGTTCATGCTACAGTCAAAGCTCGCTAAAGCGAACATTTCCACTTTATTTACAAATTTTCACAAAATCATGCCAAATATCTATATATAGAATTACATTTCACGACAGTCCGATTATGTGAATTTATTTTCATTTCACTCAGATATGTGGAAATTGGGTGAAAATGGGGAAAAAATTGGGCACTTTAAATGAAAACGAATCCAAATTCAAATTAAAGATTAAAAGAATATTTAACAGCTGTTCGTTAGCTAAGAGTCCTTACTGTAGGCGAGCGCTTGCCGTATGCGTTTAATATATAAATATACATATATATACATATTAAGATGTATATATATATTTATTTATTCAATATAATTATCAATTACAAAAGTTAGTTTTAAAAAAAAATTGTAAAAAAAATGGGAATAAACAATTTAATAGAAAAATTCGATATCGGGCGCTGAGACTTAACTAAATGTTGGATACTTTTGTTATCGTTAAACTGGAGAAGAGAGAAAACCAAGCATTGAGAATATGACATCATAAGTTAGGTAGTGCAATTGCATTTTATATATGTAGATATTATTTGTTGCTGTTAAAATGTTTTTAGAAATTGTACAACAATTGTTTTTGAATGTTAGTTAATGCGAATTCGAACTATTTTTTGTTTTTGTTTTTGAATGCGATTGCCATAAACCCGCTGTCAAGTGGATCGTCTAGACTATTTGGAGAGCGGCTTTTTGGACAGATCGGCTACAGATTTCTTCTCAGCCTCCCGCTTGGCAGCCGCCTCCTCACGCTGCTGCCGGATGAGAGCCAGTCGGGCGAGATCAGCCTTCGCCTCGGTGGTCTTGCCAGCAGCATGGAGCTTCTCGTAGCGCTGTCGCGCCTTTTGCTTTTCAATCTGTTCACGCTCGCGACGTGAGAGCTCCGGCTTGTGTGATGAGGATGAGCCGCTGCCACTGACACCGCCAGCTGCACTGTTAGATCCATCATCGATCTTTATTTGCGAGAGCTTTTGAGTGGCCTTTTTGGTCACACGGTTGGGATTCTCGATTTCGATAAGTGCGGCCACGCCCTTCTTGGCGTCGCGCACTTCCGCCTCCGAATCATCATCGCTGTCATCATCATCCGATTCTTCATCGGAGGAGCTGCGCTGCTGCCGCTGCTGCTGCTGCTTTTGTCGCTGAACGGCCCTTGCTGGTTTCCGTGCTGCACCAGTTGATGCAGCCGGCTGTTTGGATGTACCGGCGCCTGCGGCTCCTTTCTGCTCCTCTTCATCATCGCTGCCAGTCGATTGTTCGCTTTCATCCTCTGACTCTTGTTGCAGTTCCTCGGGCGATGTGAAGTGGCGACTGCGGCCTTTGTGGTTAACGTATTTTCCTCGTGGCATGACGACCTGCGGCTGGTTCTGTAAATTGCATATGTAGTGGTATTTGCATTAGTATGTATGTGTGTGTGCGCACGCGTGTGGGTACCGCCGCTAGCCCACCTAACACAATAAATGGCGTCGTGCGTTGAGATGCTGCTTAACAATGCTATTGTTTGTTCGAATTTAAAAGTTTTTGCTTGTCTTACGAAGTTTCGTTATTAATTTACTGCTGCTTACCCTTTTCGCAAGGTATTGCTTTTATTTATCGTCTGTATTCAATGTGAACTTATCGCTTATCGACTTGCGACGCTAACAGCTGGTTGGCGATGGACAATTGAATGTTCGGTTACGTTGTTTAGCATCGATTAATTCTAATCTCTTATCGCATATATATCGATGAATCGAGCAAGGAAACTGAATCGATAGTACTCGCGTCGCTACGTGCTGAAATGAACACGAAAAAATGTGCTAGTCAATGCTAAAATGTAGATAATATATGTAAATGCTAAAAAATGGTACAAGCGGCGCAATCAAACGAAACCGAATGGATATTCAGCTGATAGTTGTCTTAAGCATTTGGGGCGCATTGGTGCTTAGACTGACAAAAGGCGCTTAACAACATAACCGATGCTATAAAAATATTGTGAGACAGCCATTTTGTTTCCTCGTTACGTTTGTTCATCGTGCATTTTTTCATGCGCGCTGCTCGTTGCTTTTGTACACACACACATATATATACACACTCACACATGTATATACATATATAGATATATATATATATATATATATAATTCGAAAATTCACCACCAACACCGACAGCAGCATTTGCTATTGCCACCACCAACGAACGCTGAGCGTACACAGACGCTTTCGACATGTCTCCCATGCACAGTGTCCGCTCTCGCGCTCTCTGTAGCTAATGCAGCGCTAATATGTCGGTTGCACTTGCACGCACGCCCGTCGGCATTAAATGTGAGCAGTACCGCTATATACCAGTTGATGTACGCGTGCGCTTGCCTTTCGCTGTGTATATGTGTATGTGTATTCGCGGTTTGAGTAATTTCGAAAAATTTTTGTATATTTGATGGCGACAACGACGGCTGCTTTACTCACAAGAAACGCGCGTATGTCGAAAATTGTAGCGCGTACGTATATCGGTGTGTAAAAATTGCTTTTAAATTGTGGTAAAAACTAGCTAAAATTATATAAATTTTACATCAAGTGCATATTAAAAATAGCACGTTATGATTTCAAATAATACTTTTTACAAATACAATGAATTTTGCGCAATGAAATAAATTTGAAAATGTGAGACTTCAATGGACATGACAATTTTTTCGTGTTACTTTTTTTTTTTTTTTTTTTTGGTGGTGGCAACGAACAGCGCAACCAGCCAACACTAGCAGCTATCTGTCGCTGAGCGTATGTGGTGTGTGCGTGTGTATGTGTGTGTAAATATATATGTGTATTTATATATATATATATATGTGTGCCGTAGCGTGTGTCTGTATTTAAGTGTGTGTACGTGCCTTTAGCAGTACTAGGCAGTGAATATTAACAAAATAAAATTAAGAAAAAAATACATAAATAAAACAACAAAAACACGAAAAAAAGAAAAGGAAAATGGCAAACATCCAACAAAATATTTTATCAAGCTACAAAATATTTGAAATAAAAAATAAATGAATATAAAAATATAATTTGATATATTTTTTATTATTATATTAATATATTACGTGTATGAACGTAATGTAGTCTTTCAACGTATGCATGTATGTATAAATATATGAGTGAGTGTGTATCGCGCTGTTTTGCCGCCGCCGCTGTTTAACGAAACGTAACGTAATAACGTACGTAGCTTCTCGTAGCTGCTACGTGTTCGAAACCGCCGCTGTCGTATTCGTCCCGTCATCAATTACGTACTCTACGTAGCCGATACGTCATGTGCGCATTTTTTTTTGTTGATATTCTCGCGCATCAACAATGTGTGGTGCCTTGTTACATATATATTAAAAAATATATATATATATTTTTATCTTTTTTTTTATATAGTTACACACTTAACAATTGTGTAGAAATTTAGAATTTGCGTGTTGTATTATTGTTACAAAAATCTATATATTTATATACATACAACAAAAATAATAATAATAATCAAGTCAAAGCTACAACAAATGAAAGCATATTGATAAGCTACACAACAACAATACGGATACAGCGACCACAACAACTTCAAAAAACACAATTTCGGATATCTCCACATAACAACAATCACAATTCATTCGAATTGTTTTGGATATTAACACAACAAACAACAAACAAAAACAATACAACAAAATAAATGTAAGTAAAGTAATCCAACTACAGATCGTCGAAAATAAAAAGGGGTCTGCCGTTCAAGCGTTGCACGTGGCTCATGCCCCACACAATGTGGCAATGCGATTGCGAATTTATCGATCTCTCGATTATCATTGTCTTGAGCTGTTGCTGTATATATAGTTCTCTGATGTATGGACATCTATTTCAACTAGGAGCCATTCTCGAAGATAAGCAACAAATACAGCTATAGCAACCCTTCTCATTTTAGCTTCAAAAGCCAGCTGCATTTTCTTTTTCTACCCCTATGTATTTTTTTGGACTTAACGGGGGTAACGGCGGGAATCAAGAAATATATTGATATTCGCACATAACTTACTAAATTTTTTGATTTTCCTTTAGATACAACTGTCCGTAAAAACTGAAATTTTGATCAAGAGTAGGTGAATTTCAATAGCTCTTATCTATATAATCCATTGTAAAAAATATGTAAACAACTAGCCGGCATTTCATGCATTTACTGTTAATTTGTCATTTCACCTCAGCATCTGATTTGTATCTTCGTATGTGTGTGTATCTGTGTCTGTGTGAGAGTTGCATTTTGGCGCGAAAATTTAAAATCTCAATTTAACTTAGCTCTTGGCTCATTTTGAATTATAATATGACTTTATATTAAAATGGGGTTTTCTTATAGCGCTGTGTTTTGAATCTAGGCGTGCGATGGGATAAGGTTGAGGAGTTGGGCAAAACGCAATTTCATTGATGGTTTTGCTGTCAACGTCGAAGGCGGCTGCAGTTGGGCAGGTTGTGGCAGCGGCACCGGCACGCTGCTGCTGCATGTAAACCGGCTTTAAATTCGTGCCACTATTAGCACGATTTATTAACCTAGAGGCAGGCAGTCAACATTCCACGCTCTTCGGCGCGACATTTGATTCGACACTTATACGTTCGTTCGTGACGTAGTCGCTTCGTATCGTTACGGTAGTCGGCACATACTTGCAGATACAGCAAATTATAGCGGCAGCAGGAGCAGCAACAACAATAGTTGCTGTTCTTTGCCGCCTGCTTTTTCACTTTCGAACTCTGGCATCAACAGCAGACAAGGAGAGAATCGCGCTTACTCACATACAGTGACCTATACAAACGTAAAACCCACTTTCTCTCTCTCGCTCTCTCTATTTTCGGTCGTTACTGGGCTTGTGTCTCGTGCCGCTGCCGCCATATTTGCATTTCGAATATATATTACGTAGTGCATTGTTGTCTCACTCTAACTCGTGTATTTGGCCCCAAGTGCTCAGTCACGACACTATGTTATGTATGTATGGGTGTTTGGATCACTTGTATTTTATTTATTTAAATAACATTTTTTGCGCGCAGTTCAAGTGCAACTGTAAAAAATGTAATAAATAACAATTAATGAATCTATACGTATTGTTTGATATTGAATGAAGCTTTTGTATGTACAAGACCTATTTATTTTTTATACCAAATTTTTGCACATAAGTGACGAAAATTGTTGACCTTTGTTGATAAACATATTTGCATCATTATATTTTCTTCTGAGCATGAAATCAATTAAATTAAAAGCTTAGTGTAAAGTTAAATTATCTGTTAGGAACCCGTAAATTGTCGAATTATTATTTTCTTTTGCTGGCCTCTCGCCTCTTGGGGCGCCAATAATGATAAAATGCATGCCATTGCTGTTCCAGTACTGCTTCTCTTCTTCTTTTAGCTCGACGTCATCGTGTTTGCCTTGAAAACATATTCACACACATACACACAAGAAAATACATTTATATGTATAAATAAATATATATATCGTGTGTTGTATGGCGCGCTCCGTTACATACACAAATGCAAACACGAAGCACAAAGAACGTGCGCTCGTGTGCCGATACGAAGTACAAGCCGAGAGCTACGTTCGCGCTACGCTGCTTTACTGCTGGTGTTGTTGCGTTCTACGTAAAATTTTGTTGAAAACTCAAAGTCGTCTACTGTACTACATAATTACAACAGCGCAGCGGACATCAGCACGTTTGCTGTCCGTGTACGCCTGTATATATGTTTGCGTGTGTGTGTGCGTTGTCAGTTAATGTTTTGTTTTGTTGTGAGAATGAGCAAGAGAGCGAAAAGCAAATGTGAGAGAGAGAGAGAGGGAGTAGAAGCTCACCCGTCTGCTGCTGCAATCGGCGTTGGCGTGTTTTTTTCCTTTTTTGTTTTCGAAATAAATAAAAATAATTGCGCGTTACAAAAATATTCAATTCGCGCTCCTTACAATCGTAATGACTACATCATTTGTTGATGTATTGTTGTTGCATTCGAACTTCATCTGATTTTAATTTCGCGTCATTGCATTTTTTTATATATATATAAATATATTTTAGCAGTCGGCAACAAACCGTAACCACAAATCTACAGTCAGCAGTCAAGAGTACGAAATACACATGCGAGACTCATGCATACAGTGGTTTAAATTGAATATTTTACGTGTTTAATTTATGTGTGTGCTATATATGTGTATGTATGTATGTATGTATTTAACAAAAATGAGTTTCAAAGTGAAAGCAAAATCAGAGATACATATTCGCCGGCCGGCATAAAAAGTATAAAGACAGTTTGTGCTTAGATAAGTGAATTTATATATATATATATATATATATATATATATATATATATATATATTTATATTTATATATATATATATATATATTTATATTTATATTTATGCAAATATTTGTGTATGATTTGCAAACTCGTAAATAATGTTGGCCCCATTGTTTACAATTTGGATGACATTTGTGCGAGCGCGAAACCACTGTGCAGCAACATTCTGTGCGAGAGAACAGCGCGTGGTGTGAAACTGATTATATGTGTGTATGTGCATGTTGTTTGTGGCAGCCGTCAAAGCTACAGTGAGCCCATTGGATTTTTTCCGCTCACCAATATCGTCTGAATTAATGGCGAGGGTGTTAAAACCAAAATTTGGTATGCCTTTTTATTTTCATGTATATATATATATATATATATATATATATATATATATATATATATATATATATATATATATATGCTTGTTATGTGCAACAACGACAAACAAAGAGACTTTATTATGCATGAATCATGTTGCCAGCTACTGCTGGAACGGAACATAACCAAGTTAGCGGTGTGGTGAATTTCTCCCATCAACACCTATATACAGCCGTATGTATTCTGCATATGTATGTGTTCACGTTCTTCGTAAATTATAATAAGGCTAACTAGACTGTATTTATTGTTCTTAAGGCAAAAATAATATTAGCTGTAGATGTATCTGAAACTATTGGTATTTTATTGTGCTGCTTAGCACCATTTTAAACTGAGACCTGTGTGCAAACGGGACAGCTCTATGTGAATATATCGTGTCCCATGTGTGTGTGTGACGCTCTTTCTCTTTCCCTCTGGTGCTCTCGCTCTCTGGCATTTTCGAATTTCGAAAGTTGTCTCGCCGCTCTTTTCGACTAGTGCTGTTTGCGCTGTTGCCGTGAGTGCCAAAACGGCGGCAAAGTAACTAACATACACACACGCAAAGCACACACACAGATACGAAAAACAAAAAGAAAAATAAAGGCCAAGCCAAGCAACAGCAGCAGAAGCGGCAGCAGCTGCAACCAACGTGTGAGATTCAAAAGAAAAATTGTCAAAGAGTAAAAAAGCAAATTCAAAACATTTTGTTTCTGTATTTATTTTATTTTGACTTTGCTTTTCAAGTGTTTGTTACATTTCGCATTTGCCGAACGCGGGAGAATCATCATCGTGTGTTGGTTGTGCTGCAATGTTGATGAGATGTGTGTATGCGTAAGCGTGTGCATTCGTGTTTGTATTTTGTTTATTTTAACTGTTTATCGTATGCCATTTTGTTGTTTATGTAACGAAAAATGAAATTTAGTTTTCGCGCCCTGCTTTACTGCGTATGTGTGGTATGTGGGTATGCGTGTGTGTCTGCACTATAAAATTCTTTCAACAAACATTTGAAGTGAAATATGTTTAAGCAGCCAAAACGTTTTAACAGAACCGGCCGGTCAACCGGCTGACATAAACAAAAAAAAATTGTTCACATTTATTCTTTAAATGCAGTTTTGCATTGGTGGGAGGAATTATTTTGATATTAGCATCGATTATCAATTTCTATCCGCAATATATCAATTCTAAATGTATTTTTGAGTTATTTCGTGAATATTTATATTCTAAATATATTTACCTATTACTTATTCTACTTGCAGTCTCGCTGATTGGTAGAGCGACAACCCGACCAATAAAAACAACTTAAAGTTATACAAAATAAATCAATATATTAACATCAACATTGAATCTGTAACTAAGAAGAATTGGCGACACAAAATGCCAACTGAACTGAATTCGCAGCAACAGCAACAGCAACATTAAACTGACATCTGGAGAAGCCGCGACACCGGCAAGTGGTGGTAAATATATATAAACAAATCAATATTGTTAGAAGCATTGAATTAATAGAATTTTCAATTCCTAGTTGATAACAATTTGCTGAGCATGCAACGGAAACAAAAGCCAACAGCAGCCGTCGAAGAAGCAGCAGAAGCCGCAGCAGCAATAGCCGTTGAAAGAATAAAGCATCAGACCTGCAGCAATTGCAGCAGGACAAGCAAAAGTAACAGTAGCAATAGCAGGAGGAGCAGGCGCAGCAATAGAAGAAACACCTGCATTCGTCGAGCAGTGTATCATCATTGGCTGCTTTGAGCAGCGGGGCGAACAAAAGAGGACGCGTGAGCAGGACGAGACGGCCCCGGGCGTGTGTGCTGCGGTTGTGGTGTGTGTGCGTCGGCCGTCTCAGTCAACAACTTGAGGAGCAACAAAAATAGCAGCATAATTCGCTGATTGATCTAATTAGTAACAACAAGAGACAAGCAACATTATAGAAAGATATATAAAGAACAATGTCATCCAACGAACCACCGCCACGTTATGAGCCCGCTGTGGAGCCCATCAATGGTATTGTACAGCCACCGGTTGTGCCGCCGCAGGAGCGACCGGGGCGGAATACAAATCAATTGCAATATTTGATTAAAACAGTGATGAAGGTCATTTGGAAGCATCATTTCTCTTGGCCCTTTCAACAGCCTGTCGATGCCAAGAAACTGAACCTGCCCGATTATCACAAGATAATCAAACAGCCAATGGACATGGGTACGATTAAGAAACGTTTGGAGAACAACTACTATTGGTCTGCGAAGGAGGCCATTCACGACTTCAATACAATGTTCACCAATTGTTATGTGTACAATAAGCCCGGCGAGGATGTTGTTGTGATGGCGCAAACTCTAGAGAAGGTCTTTTTGCAGAAGATCGAATCGATGCCCAAGGAAGAGCTCGAACTGGAGCCCGTCACAGCGAAGGGTGGCAAAAAGAAACAGCGTGCACCGACCACACCCAAAGCCTCCAACAGTAGTGCCAGCGGCTTGGCTGCCATTTCATCTGGCGGCGGTACCAGCGTTGGTAGTAGTAGTGCCGCCACAGCCTCTGCGACCAGTACACCAACAACAGCGGGTGGGAAAACAGCGCAATCCTCACAGCTGACACCAATGAGTGGTCTGCCACAGCCATCAGCAGCGGGTGTCTCAACGCCAACGTCAGCGGCGGCAACAGTAGCGGCCATTCAAGCAGCAGCTGTAGCGGCAGCAGCAGCAGCAAACGCCCGACCTGTCTCCGCCATGGGCGGCACGGTTTCATCAACGGCCGGAGGCGTTACACCGTCCATACCACCGATAAGCACAATGCCACCGCATACGGTTCCAGGGAGTACGAATACAACGACCACCGCAGCGATGGCAGCGGCAGCGGCTGCAGCAGCGGGGGCGGGGCCTGGTGCAACAAATGCAGCTGTGCTAAATGCGGCCATGGCCAGCCTATTAAATCCTGCGCAAAGCGGCGGTGGCAACAGTTATGGAGCTGCCGGCCAACAGACATCGCTCAACAACAGCTCCCTGCTCGATGGCAATGCGGCGGCAACAGCGGTCGCCCAAGCGCAAGCGGCAGCAGCGGCTGCTGTCGCTGCAGCTGCCTTAGATGGAGCTGGCGGTGTAACAATACCAACGGCTGCCGTTAATGCAGCCAATGCGGTGCAAGCATATGTGAATAGTACGGCGGGCGTCGGTGTCGGTGTTGTGGATGCTGTTATACCGCCACAGCAACCGGCCAAAATGAAGAAGGGCGTCAAGCGAAAGGCGGACACAACGACGCCGACGGCGAATGCCTTCGAATCGCCTTATGCCCAAATGGACTCCAAGGCGGCCAAAATAGCGACGCGGCGGGAATCGAATCGTCAGGTAATTGGCAAAAAGGTAAGAGGCAATTGACAGACGTTCAAAAGTTCATCAATTGTGTGTATGTGAAAAAGAGAGTGTGTGTATGGGTGTGTGTGTGTGCGTATGTGTGTATGTGTGATCTATGTGCTTAATATAAGAATACAAATGTTTATAACACGTATTAGCTGCAATCACACCTCTCACAAGCGGCAAAGATTAACCTATGTTGCAGTCGGGTACAGCCGACTGCCTAATGCTCGCTTACAGCGTAAGACAAATTATCAGTTCAGTATATACAGGCTAAAGATATGTTGCAAGTTTCATGTGTAAACGAGTAACGGCGATTATATAGTTATTTCAATTGATGTCTGCATAGCTCGATCTAGTTTAAATACCTGTATATCAGTTTATGTATATAAACAGCGGTAGGTTCCGATATGTGTGCCTCGTTGTCTTTGTATTTCGACTCTTTGCAAATGAACGTAAATTTCAATTTAAGATTTGATCAAAAGTCATAAGTGAAAATTTTCTGTGACTGAATTTAAAATTTGAAAAGCAAAAAGTTTTAGAGATTTTGAAAGAAATATCGAATCTAAACTTTTGCTAGTATTTAAGATAGGAGAATCGATAGTTTGAATTGATTGAGCAGAATTACTATTTGTGTTAAGTAATCTGGATTTTAGCTGTAGTTTATTTGTACCTCACACTTTATCTATGCACAACAAAAAACACAAGCACACACATACACACAAAAGTAAACTCTGATCCTATACACTAACACAATCTACCACACACACAACAATATATATACATATAGAAGAAATTTATCAACAGCTCATGTATTAAACGCTGCCTTTGCCTTTTACAATTATGATTTGAGATCATCGAAATGCGTATTAGAGCTGACGATCAATAAATATCGATATCGATCAATACAGAGAGCAAGTCCATTGATGATGATGTTAAGTTACAATCAGCTATCGATATTCTATGGTAGCCACTCCTTATCGATACTGCTTTTCGGCTCTAAATATGCTAATCCATAAAGTCTATATTATAAATATAATTATACTTATTTTGATGAATATATTTATAAATTTGTATATATCAACTGACAAATCGATAAACCATTTTTTGAATGCTCTAACCCATTGCCGCTTCTTGTTTTCTTCTTTTCTCTCCATTTTCTTTTTTTTTTTTTGATTCGTTCCAATCATCGTTATCTCGTTATTGTCATTGCACATACACCACTCACGAATCGACCAATCGAACTATCGAAATCGATCAATTTGAAAACCAACCAAAGGATCTTACATTCCAGGGCTCGGGCTATCCAATGTCACCATTGGGTGTCGCTGGTGTGCCTGGTCTGGTTGCCGGCGGCGCCATTGGCGGCGTTGCTGGTGCCAAATCGAAGGAGAAACTATCGGATGCACTTAAATCATGCAATGAGATACTCAAGGAGCTGTTCTCCAAAAAGCACTCCGGCTATGCCTGGCCCTTCTATAAACCCGTCGATGCTGAGCTATTGGGTCTGCACGACTATCACGATATCATCAAGAAGCCCATGGATCTGGGTACCGTTAAGCGTAAAATGGACAATCGCGAATATAAGAGCGCGCCGGAATTCGCGGCCGATGTGCGATTAATATTCACCAATTGCTACAAATACAATCCGCCAGATCATGATGTCGTTGCCATGGGTCGTAAGCTGCAGGATGTCTTCGAGATGCGATACGCGAATATACCCGATGAGCCCGTTGCGAATGCGGCGCATCATCATCATGGCTATACGAGCACGTCGAAGCATGATGCAAGTGATTCATCAAGTGAGGATTCCAGCGATACGGAAAACGAATCGAATTCGGATGAGGAGCGCAGTGCGAAGCTGAAAATGCTCGAATCGAAGCTGCTGGGCTTGCAGGAGGAGATACGTAAACTGGTCGAGGAAGCATCCGCCAAGAAGAAGGCCAAGAAAAAACTCAAAGAGAAGAAAAAGACCTTGGGTCAGGGCAGTGCCAGCGCCGCCGGTGGTGGCAGTGGTGCTGGCGGTGGCGGTGGCCATCATCAGCATGCAGCCAGCGCCAGTAATGCCAGCCACGGTGGCGTCTCATTGCCCACCAATGTGGCTGGACTTAATGCTGGCGGTGCAGCGAGCGCCAATTTGTCGGCGTTGCTCAGCAGTTCGCTGGTGGGTGCCGGCGGAGTGGGCGTGGCAGGCGGTGTACCCGGTGGGCCAACGCTGCAGCATGTCCACGACATCCTGGCGATGAGCCAGCTGACGGGCGGCGGTGCCGCTGGTGGAGCGGGCTATGCGGCCGGCGTCAATTCGGCAGGTGTGGCGGCTGGCGGTGGCAAGGCGGCGGCCGGTGCATTAGCGGGCGCATTGGCAGCTGGGGCGGCTGCTGGTGCCGGCGGTGCTGGCGGTGGCAGCAGTGGTGGCAGTAAAGGTGCTAAGGTCAAGGGACAGCGCGGCGCCAAAAGCGGCGCAGGCGTTGCTGCCGGCAATGCAGCGAGCGGTGCGGCTGCTGGTGCAGCCGGTGTTGGAGCGGGTAGCGCATCTGGTGGTGGTGGCAGCGGTGGCGGCGGCGGTGGCAGCGGCGCCACCAGCAATGCGAAACGCACCAAGGGTAGCAGCAATGCCAGCGCTGGAGCTGGCGCTGGAGCTGGTGGTGCCAGCGGCGGTGCCGGTGCTCGCGGAAGCAGCAAGAAGAAGCCCAGCCAGGTGATGAACTTCGATTCCGAGGAGGAGGATACCGCCAAGCCAATGTCCTACGATGAAAAGCGACAGCTTTCCCTTGACATTAACAAGTTGCCAGGTGAGACGAATGCATATACAAAATATATATCTTATATATGCGATCAAACATACTTAATCATGTGGGATAGAGCACATGAAAGTAGATTCCAAGTCCTGTAATCTTCTCAATTTGAGAATTTACTTATTGTATCTAACAGATCAGTGTAGAACAAGCCAAAAATTAGATGATTAAAGATTTGTTGATAGATAGATAAATTAAATAAGCAAGATTCCTGAGGATCAAGAACTCAAGGTTATTACTGATATGTTATCTAAAATTGATACACATGGAAATATGAGAAATAGTTTCTATTTATCTTGCAAATAGAATGTATAAAAATATATGAATCTGAAATATTTGATATATAGGTAAATAGGTAAAATGACCTAAAACTGAGCCTTTGAAGGACTGAAATATTATACCAAATGGGTTTTCGAATAAAGAAGAAACAGAGAGAGTGTGTTCCGTGATTAATAATGTGTTTGATCAATATATATTTATATGTATTATATTATTTATATTAAATTGAATATAATAATTTAAATGATATTTGTCTCATCTTGTGCTAGGCGACAAACTGGGACGTGTGGTACATATTATACAAAATCGTGAGCCATCGCTGCGCGACTCGAATCCGGATGAGATTGAGATCGATTTCGAGACGCTGAAGCCGTCGACGCTGCGCGAGCTAGAAAGCTATGTGGCGTCGTGTTTGCGCAAAAAAACACGTAAGCCATATTGTAAGTTTGTAACTAAACCGAGACCACAAACATCAACAACAACAACAACAAGAACAAGAACAATAGCAACAACAACAAGAACAACAACAGCAAGAACAACAACAAAAAACAACAACAATCAATGCTCTCAAATTTATAAAAAAGAAACCATAATTTATTGTATTTATAAAAAGAATATAATTCAAATTCATATTGTTGGATGTCGTGTTGCGTTTTGCTGTTTGTATTTGATATTTTTGTTTTGTCAAAATTGTTATATACATTTAATCTATATAGAGCTGTAAACGATGAAAAACTCGAAACAATTTTCCAAATTTAAGACAAAGAACAACAAACAAATATGCGCACAATTTATTGTATTTGTGCAAATTATTTTAGTGGTCACATGTTTAGTTAGCTAAACTCTCAAAAGAACAAAAAAAAAAAAAAAAAAAAAAAAAAAAAACAATATCCTGTAAACAACCATAAAGAAAACCTCATAGAAATATCCTAAGTTTCCAGCTTTTGTTTTCAATTAATTTTCTTAACGTTTTCCCCACTTTCCCTCATAACTTAAAAATTAATCAAGAAATCAGTTTTCTTCGGACTGCCGAAGATTAAATACCCTTGCAGATGTAAAGTTTAGCGAATACGCAATGAAGACAACAATTGAGTAATATAGTAGCACGATTGAGCGTATCTAGTTTGAATCTGGCATTATTCCGAGATTCATCAAATTATTGAACAACAGCAATAGAAACCTTAAGCATAAAAATGTCATGCTTTTTTCTTTTATATATTTATATATATAGATCAGATACATTTGTATCTTTCACTGTTTCAAGGAACATCTGCAAGGTTATTTCATGGAGCATCAACTGTGGAAATTTATGTTTAAAGTAGAGCAACATAATCTATCAAGCATTACAATAACACTGCATGCGCCTAGAACTCTTGCATTATCGTGTGTCTGTTGGATGACTAGATGGTGGATGGATTGATTGAGTGATTCATAAACTGATTGTTTCATATATATACACATATAGATAGATGGATAGATAAAATAAAGATAAGCTCTGCAGCATGCTTTAATTGTATTCAAATTTCAATTTCTATATTTCGATTGATTTTCAGTTGAGTTCTTAATGTTTATTTTATCTCTACTCATCTCTGTCTGCTATCTCTGTTCCCCTCTTTATCTATAAATATATATATGTATATGTATATGAATGTGTATATGTATATGTATATGTATATGTATATGTATATGTATATATATATATTTATATATTTATATATATATATATATCGCTTACTGTCTCACATCACTAACCGCATTGAGTCAGTGTTGAGCTGTCAAACTCTTGACACAATTACTAAAAACAAGCTCTCAATTTTCCTATTACAGATAAAAAGCCTTCCGGAAAGTCAAAGGACGAGCAAATGGCCGAAAAGAAACAAGAACTGGAGAAACGGTTACAGGACGTAACTGGCCAACTGGGAGCTAGCAAGAAAACAGCCAAGAAAGGTAGATATTCTAATATATATCTATTAACAAATAAGTAAAGTTTTCACTAAATTGCGTATTAATTTTCTACTTTCTTCTTGCAGACGAGACGACGTCGAGTAAAGTCGAGGCTGTGCAGCCAGCGAATCCTGTGTCCTCTAGTTCAAGTTCCAGCGATTCATCGTCCTCGAGTTCGAGTGATAGCAGTTCGAGTGACTCGAGCGACAGTGAAGCAGGTTAGGACGCGTTTTGTTTGTTTGTTTGTTTGTTTTTTTTTTTTTTTTCATATAAGACCCCCCAAAGTCTATATATATATATATATATATATATATATATATAAATATATATATATATATGTGAATGTGTATATATGTATAAATATATATTTATGTATATATATATTTATATGTATATATTTATATATATATGTATATAAATATATCTTAAATGAAATGTTATAAGATTGAAAAACAAAAACTAGAGGAAAGAAAAAGAAAAGCAACAACTCACAGAAGAAACACACACACACAGACACACAACAACAACAACATAATACACACACATCCACAAAACAATACAATGCACACACACACGCACACACG